>NC_037600.1:20826127-20867157 GCF_003073045.1 Pomacea canaliculata
CGATGTGTCTGCGAGATGTTGCCGAGGAGACGTCATGAGTTGTACTCGTCAGCTCAGTTCGGACGTCCTGGACCTTCTACTCTCTGCGTCCCAGCTACGACTTGCAACTCCCTCTGCTCTGCGAAGCCTGGAGAGAGGGGGACTTGATGTTCTCTCATTCACGATCATGCCATTGTCGTCTGTGAGGTGAATCTTCGGTGACACCTAAGAACTAATGTCGCAAATATAGACCAACTTTTTAGAACGAATGAAGGTCTGTTGCGCAGCTCGACAAGGCAATGCTGTGTGTCTCACTGGTCCGAATCGTCCCGTCTCGCGCTCACTAGCAGCGTTCCCAACTCACGATAGTCAGCTACAACAGCGATTCTGGAGCACTCGACCTGACCAGTATAACCTGTCGCGTGTTGTTCCATGAACAGGTCAATAAGTGTACATGTTCTTTGTTTTCAAATTTGTTGAGAACAAATCTTTCTTTAGGTGTTCGTGTCATTTATGAGTGGATTAAACAGCAAACACAGGCTGTTGTGAGGCTGAAATATATTCTTTTATGAGATGAAAAGTTTGGAATGCTTATTTTGATTCTGCTAGTGCCAATGTCTATTTTTCTTCGTATGCTTTTCTGTTGTATCACTCTTGCGATTGTTCAATTGTTAAACAAACATCTAAGCTATTCAACAATTTGTGTTTCTCAGACGAATTTTGATTTATTTATGTTGAGGGTTAATTATGTTAGGAGTGTTCTGTGTCGGGACATCAGCCCGCCGACATCCTGCTTGTGTCTGTGCTTGATTAGTTGTCGCCCCAAGACCCGTGTGAGTCAGTAGTCACGTGCTGAGATGGACCTGGTGGCGCGACGGGTGGCTGGGGCTGGGCTGACAGTCCATGACACGTCTGTATGCGGTCTAGTGCTAAGGTCATGTTAGAATATAATTTATATGAATACTAGAACTGGACAAATTTCTGTGTAAATATTTTTTGGTTATTTCCCAAAACTGGTTCTGGAAGATATCGACTCTGGCGAGTGGGACATGGTTAGAAGCATTGAATTGACCAATGTGGCCTGTGTAATTTTGCATTGATGATTAATTCTTTATCCAAGGGCATTAATAGCTCCTTGATACTGGTCATGGATCACATTTGCATCAGGCACTATGAGCGATTAGCTGTTTCCTGAGTACTTGTATAAAACGGTTTGGTGCATTAATAAGTCTACATGCATGCAAAACGTTTATTTCTTTGTGTATTTGTTACATGATCTCCGACATTCAATTACGTACCGGTACTCTAAGGGGCATACATATCATTTTGTAACAAATAGGCATGGTACTCTTAATAGACATTCATACAAGCTTACTGCCCTTCCCACACACGCTTGCGCAAAGCAATTATTTTTTAGTAATTAGTGTTGTGATGCGTTTGTGTCATCGCAGCTCTTTTTTTGTTGTAGATTTGCGGTCCTGCAGCAACAGTGAGTGTGCATGAATTCTACGTGTGAGAGTACCTGTCGCGTTGGTGCAGTGAGGTGCTATACTGCTGTAATCACATATTCCGAGCAGTTCACTGCTCCAGCGCTCCCACAATCTTTGTCACCGGCGACAGGTCAGGTAAAATGTGTGGTGCTGCTGCTGTATGCCCATACCGTGCTGCGTGTGGTCACCCGTCTACGTTGTCGTACGTGGGCGGAAGTCGGTGCAGCGGCAGCATGTTGTCCCTGTTCTGCGCGTAAAACAACACTGTCGCAGGTGTGTCACCCGTCAGCATCACCTTCTCCATACGATTCATGGCCGTGAGAGTGGACAAGCCGTCCAACGACTTGTCACAGGAACAAAGGGAGTGCGCTGTACTGTGTCGCTTGAATGCATGTGTGTACGTAAGTTGTAGGAGTGTGATGTAATGTAGATATTGTTCTTCATATTCGGACAAGCATAAACTATCTATGTGTTAGATTTGGGCTTCATTGAGTTTTGAAGTTACTCAGTATATATATATTTTGTCAGATTCACACGTGCAAACAATAAGCACACGTGTAACCAATAGTGTATTAACACTGGTAATCTCCATTCTCACAGAGTTCTCTTCAGATGGTAAACTCTTCAGACTTCTGTCACAAGCTGCTGACACAAGTTCCTCATCGCTGATCTTGGGCGGCGAAGCTGATTTCCATGGAGACGCACCCGTCGCTTGGCAAGTGGATATTTAACCAGACCCCTCCATCTCCTCCGGCCGTTTGTCAGAGAAAAAGTTAAGCAGGACGTGAGGATCACCTAAGACCGTCATGTAAAGCCGGCAGTAAGCAGTGTGCCCGACCACACAGACGGCCCGCCCAGTCACACGGACTGATCACCGAGGTCAGGGTCACTCAGGTGACGGCCAGGTGACTGTGTCAGCGTGTGCGAGGTGGCCAGCTTCCTACACAGTCTTCGTTGATGTGTTACAGGTAGGTGGGGGCATTGTGTAGTGTTAAAATCTTTGGCAGGCTGAGCAGTTATTTTGCGGTAAATAACAAGGAAATGAGAGACAGTCCAAATTTAAATTGACTATATATGTTAACAGCGACTTGTGACAACATCTCGACTCCCATCAGCTGCGGTCAACACCACCCTGCCTGCAGTGGAAGACCGTGCTGCTTTATCGGTCAGAACGGCTGGAAAGACAGCTGCCGGTATGGTGAGGCCCTCATTGAAGCGGGGTTATCCAGTGCGGTTGATGAAGGATTGATGACATGGAGGACGTGGCCGGCCCGCAGTGACGTTGTGGGCGGCGGTGGGGAGGGGAAACCCAATTTTTGGGGGGTCCCTTTTTTGGTCTGGAGAGGAAGTCGTCGGTCCCTTTATGATGTTGGTGGCTCTGTCAGACTCACTCATGTCGCGCTGTACATCACAACTTGTCATTGTTTCCCGCTGAAACCCAGTCCCCTCCTGATCATGAATGACACACACACAGACACATTGTCATCTCGTTGTGTCTTGTGTCTTTTCACTCTCTCTTCATAAAAAACTCATCTTATTATCCTTTTCATCGTCACTCAACCATGGAGCTCATCATCCATCATATGATGACAACTACTGCCATCACAAGGTCCAGTTTTTGTACCTGTTTACTCTATAGAGTAGCACTGTGTCACAACTGATAATTTAAAAAAAAAGAAACAAAAAAAATCACAGACTTTACATACTTTAAAAGACACAAATATTCAGTTTTAGCTAGAACAAGTGTTTACTTAACTGAACTTAAGCTGCATTCCAAATATTATTTTATAGTTGCCAATTTTATGGCAACAATCTGTCGTCAATAATCTAGAAAATAAGTTGCATGCTTGTGGTGTGTGTGTGCGTGTGTTTGTGCTGTGTTCGTGTTGTTCATATCAGTAGTGATAGAATCGTTCGATATCGATGAATCAATAAAGTTTGTCCCAAAATCACATCGCGATGCTTCAGTGAATTTTTTTTTTAAATCTCAGTCAAAGTCAGTGAAGCCAGCCAGGCCGACACACTTTTCCTAATTAATATTCATGAACGCACTCACAAGCACTGCGGCTGTCCAGTTCTTGATACCTACTCAGTGTTGTAGGACAGTCAGCGACCCTCAGCACAAACTTTGACTCCGACATCCGCAGGACGACGACAGCAGCGACAGAGAAAGCGATGGACACCAGATCATAGGAGAAAACAAATCCAACGATTCGACAGCAAAGAAGCCCAGCAACCACTGGGACATCCACATAAACACAGGTCTACAGAGGACTTCGGTATGGAGGCAGCCATAGGACCTGTGTCACACAGCACCACAAGGACACTGAGACAGTTGTGACGTCACACGGTGACCTTTTGTGGAGTATGTGTGACATGCTTGCTGACCGTGACATTGAGTATTAATATGCACGTGGATTAATCCCGTAGTGAGTATGTGTGGCATGCTTGCTCACCGTGATACTGAGTATTAATATGCAAATGACTTAATCCCGTAGTCACTAGAATGTGATAAGAGTTTGACAGATTTTGAATTTCATACTTGAGCTCTCATGACTGAAATCCTGTGAACTGTGGCCCACATTTGATTCACCTGACTTCTTCCTTAATTCAGATGTTGCTAGCTTCATTAACATGTCCTGATAAGACGAAAGCAGCTAACTGACTACTAACAGACAGGTTCTGTCCAAGGTCGGGCATGGTAAGTCTTCCTGCGAGGGCTTCTCGCGGCAAACTACTGCAAAGTCGCGAAACAATTGGGTCGAGACCTGATGATAAGAGGTGGAGCCTGCAGCGATTAATTGGCAGATATATTTGCTAGACACGAGTCATTAGCTTGACCACACAGCTCACCCCAACATTCTTCTTGTACTTCAGCAGCCATGGTTCGAGTCCTGCCTCCTCCTGTCTGCCTGCGTCAGTCTCTGCCTGGTAAGCCGTGTGTCAGGGTGTTTCCAATGATCAACACACGTATGTATCTCATGGGAACCGGTGCTATATGAGTATACATGTCTCCACCCTTCTCACTCTTACAAGTATTAGAATTCATTTCTTCATTTATTTAAAATTGTAATAATATACTATAATTGGAGTGCCCGAATGTCCAGCGGGACGCTGGAGTATGTGGCTCATCAGCAGCTCTCTATTTCTACTCCATCCTGCTTCCAGGTGACATACAAAATATAATCAGAATAAAGCCAGGGAAGGCATTCATGGATTTAAGAAAATGTAAAATATAAACATAGAAAAAATTCTTCGATACAATTATAAAGATAGTCGACATTTCATGCGACAGAGGGTGTGGTGAGATCATTTGTACACAGACTATCGTTACGACCGTTCTCTTACAGTTTGTCTTGTCAATCACTCAGCAAGTGTTTATCTTCTTGCAGTCTGCTCTCAGTGTCCAGTCAGCTGGACTTTTAATGCCAATAAGTGCTACGCCTATATAGACCTTAATCTTCCGTGGATCGAAGCCATTGTAAGTAGAATAATCTGCTCTTATTGTCCAAGTAAAGACTATTGTGGGTTGCCTGCCTGTCACAAAGCCTCTGGGAAGTGTAAAGTTTTAGTCATGGTCAGTTGCTTGTGAGCGTGCGTGAACTTGTTAACGCCTTGTGCGAGCAAATTCACAACCGACGACTATGATTGTCAGAGTCGTCTTCATCATCCCCACTATTATTCATGGTGTTGGTCACAGCTTATTTATTTTACAAGTTATCGTAGTTTGGGGTGACAAATATTCAAACCCTGGAGGTTGGTAGTTTGGCTCATTGTCATCATTCTCCCATCAGGACACTTGCAAGACTCTTGGTGGCCATCTTGTCGAAATCAGCTCGGCCACGGAGAATCATTTTGTGAGTCGACTAATGCACAGTAAAGAGGTAAGTACAGTGCTTAAAACATCTCATTTTAAACATATTTTATCAAGTCATAAGAAAACTAATTTTGTATTGTTTTTCTCTATGCTTTAGGAGCGTAGTAATTCACACTTGAGTAGTTAATTAGTTCTTGACGAAACTAGAGACTTATGATCATTTACAGACCGTTCATATGTTATGCTCCATACCTTTAGTTAAAGAAACTAGAAATTATGAATTGTTTTCACTTCCTTCCTGTAAGTTGGTCTGGACATGGTTGGGCTTTAACGACTTGGTCCAAGAGGACCGTTGGGTGTCTGCCACTTCCAACCAACCAATGGTATATCGGTCCTGGGGTCGGGGTGAGCCAAATGATAATGGTAATGAGGACTGTGTACAAATTAGCAACTCTGGTGTGTGGAATGACATCAGCTGTGACCCCGGCACCAAGCGCACTTTTATCTGTCAACGCAAGGTGAGAACATGTGATGTCTTATCTCAGCCTCCGGCAACTTCTACTTATGAGCATATATGTTTTATTGTTGGTCATTGTTAATATAGAAAACCTTTATTTTTTGGCACATTCTATTTATATATTACTAGTCGAAGGTTCACGTGTATATATATTTATGATTGATATATCTGTGTAAGATGGGCATATTCATCTAAGATTAACTTTCTTAGATAAAGCCGACATATTCGTGTCACATACGATTCTCAGTGTCCTCTGTGCATACAATTGTACATTTACCACAAGAAAATTGATGAGGGCGAGAAATTTGACTTTCACTTGAATGTAGCACAAGTGGACAGGCAGGTTACTCGTTGTCTGTCTCGTCAACCGTGACATCTACTCATCCTTGATTTTGCAGGCGGACTGAACCCTGCGCCAGATGATAATCTTCAGCTCAACGTCTAGAGAGAATTCTTCTATCATTAAAATAAAGAAAAAATGTAAGCTCAGTCTCCCAGGTGTGAGGACTCATCGATCACGACCCCCCTACATACAAGTGACGTCACAGACGGTTTTATCACGACAGTTACACCACGTTCATGAACGTCACCCTTCATCAGGGTTGAAGGTTAACAAGCAAACATCGTGTCGAATGTAACAAAAACAATAATAAACATTTCTTCACTTGATGGTGTTTCCTATTTTCTTTCTCGGTAAAGCCCGGTTGGAGACAGTCACGGGCAGTAATCCCCCCTCCCAAAGTGTGAAGTTGTCTCCCCTGAATGACGTGCATAGGGTTGACAGCTCACGAGAGTTATAGTGATGAAAGCATGCTCATCACACCTGACTTTACAGCGTGTAGTCAGGACAAAGCACAGACTGTCATAGACATAATGTAGTCAGCTGACCTAGACACGACTACACAGCTTGAGAAACACATCAGCGACTTACCAGCGGACAGCAGCGACACGAGACACAGTTTACAATAAATGTGAAACTTGTATGAATGAACTAGAGCACTTTCAGACAACTATTGGTTAAGGGAGACAATCACCAGTTGTGACGTACAGAGGGACATGAAGATGTAGGGGCGACAATACAGATCTCATCATCTGAGTCATTATCAACAATGTCAATGCAGACGACGACTTGGCTTTCCACCCACGAACAGCCCGTCCATTCGTCACCCAGTGTCTATACAATGTCTCTACAGCGTCTACACAGTCAAACACTGTGACGTGTTCGTTGTTCACATGGTAACGTGTTGGCAGAGAAGGTCTGTAGGTAGATGAACTGTCTTAGCTAGCCAGACCTCTACCATTTCCACAAACAGCCCACATTCACCACCTAACAGCTCACGTTTCTACCAAACAACACCACAATGTTGTAGTCAGACTTTTTATTATCTTCCTTCCATCGTTTTCACGTCTGATATCTCACGTCACTGTCGTCTGGCGTCGTGTTTCCTTGACGACAGCGAACACATTAGAATGTGGTAAAGTCGCGAGATGATTGGTCGAGACCTGATGATAAAAGGTGGAGCGTGCAGCGATTAACTGTCGGATTTATTTGTTAGAAACGACTCATTAGCTTTACCTACAAGTTCACCAGACATTCTTCTCGTACTTCAGCAGCCATGGTTCGACTCCTGCTCCTCCTGTCTGCCTGCGTCAGTCTCTGTGGTAAGCCGTGTGTCAGGGTTGTTTCAAATTATCAAAACACGTATGTATCTCATGGGAACGGGTGCTATATGAGTTAACATGTCTCCACCCTTCTCACTCTTACAAGTATTAGAATTAAATTCTTCATTTATTTAAAATAGTACACGATAGCCTAGGGCCCGAATGTCCAGCGGGACGCGCGAGTATGTGGCTCATCAGCAGTTCTCCATTTCTACTCCACACTGCTCCGGGAGACATACAAAATATAATCAGAATAAAGCCAGGGAAGACATCCATGGATTTGAGAAAATGTAAAATATAAACATAGAAAAAATTCTTCGATACGATTATACAGACAGTCGACATTTCATGCGACAGAGGGTTTCATGAAATCATTTGTACACAGACTATCGTTACAACCGTTCTCTTACAGTCTGTCTTGTCAATCACTCAGCGACTGTTTATCTTCTTGCAGTCTGCTATCAGTGTCCAGTCAGCTGGAGTGTTCATGACAATAAGTGCTACACCTGTCTAGACCTCCATCTTTCGTGGATCGAAGCCATTGTAAGTTGAATAATCTGCTCTTATCGTCCAAGTAAAGACTATTGTGGGTTGCCTGCCTGTCACAAAGCTCTTGTGGGGTGTAACCTTTTAGACTTGGTTAGTTGCTTATGAGCTTGCGTGAACTTGTTCCCCATAAACATCATTCAAGGTTTGTACGAAGACTCGTCCTGCCACGTTATTCACGATGGCAAAGTCAATAAACCTTTTGTAGTGAAGACCGGCGTAAGACATGGTTGCATATTATCACCGACAATCTTCCTGATGGTCATAGGCTGGATTATGCACAAGACATCCCAAGACAACAACAAATGAAACGTTACATGACCCTAGTCACGTGGTATTTTACTTACAGTTTCAGTCTCAGAGTTAACGCCTCGTGCGAGCAAATTCACAACCGACAACTACGATTGTCAGAGTCGTCTTCACCATCCCCGCTATTATTCATGGTGTTGGTCACAGCTTATTTATTTTACAAGTTCTCGTAGTTTAGGGTTACTAATATTCAAAAACAGAATCGAGTGGTTTGACAAACACTCGAATATCAGGTCTGGTGTGTACAAACCCTGGAGGTTGGTAGTTTGGCTCATTGTCATCATTCTCCCATCAGGACACTTGCAAGACTCTTGGCGGCCATCTCGTTGAAATCAACTCGGCCACGGAGAATCATTTTGTGAGTCGACTAATGCACAGTAAAGGCTGTAAGTACATTGTTTAAAACATCTCATTTAAAACATAGTTTATCAAGCAATAAGAAAACTAATTTTGTACGAGTTTTTTTCTCTATGTTTAGGAAAGAGGTTCTTCACACTTGAGTTAGTAATTAGTTCTTGATGAAATAGAGGCTTAATGACTAGTGAGAGCATGTCACGGACCATCCGCGGACACGCGCATTCTTTCCACAAACCAAAATATTCTGATCGCTTGAGGGTGGGCGTACCTTCTTAGAGGCACGAATAATTTTTGAATTCAAACACAATTTTAAATGAAACAAAGGCAAAGTATCAACAATCAGAGATTCACTCCTTCGTTCGTCACACAAGATATATTACCAATATATTATCATTCATCCAACGTACTATTAAAGTTAACAATAAAGTTGATTCCCATAAATACTGTCACTGACGAAGTATTTCACTGTCTCCGGTGCTGTCCTTTCTTGAGGAATTTCCCAAGCCCTCTAATCTAATGAGTAACATTAGTCTTATTTCCTAGAAGTCGATTTATCGTTAAAAAAACGTGTTTATTTTACGATACCGACAGTTTACAAGCAGAACGTCTCGGTCTTCAACATGCGGTTGCCTCCTAGGTGTTTAGCAGGATGATGTTAGATTAGCTGAAGGCCGGGAGGAAACCTTTCCTCCACCGGCGCTTACTCTCCGGCTGTTAAGAACTGTCCCTTCCAGGCGACAGATGGAGGTCGGTGCACCAGTCTTGCACCAAGTTTTCTGTTCTGGAACCGTTCTTTTCTCGCTGATACCAGTGTTTGGTTTCTTGACCCCACCAAGAAACTGTACTGCGGGATGCCCAAGCCGCAGAGCTCCTCACGGTGCGGGCACGGACTACAGTGACTCACGACCTGTGAAGTACATCCACCTGTAGTATAAACGCAGTGTTACTTCCCCGGTAATACTTATTCCGCGGTCGCAGCAGTAGCGAGAAAGTCCAGAGAAAAACCACCAACTCCAACTTCTGTTCCGCCGTTAGCTCTCTGCCCACCATTTTTTTTCTCTAACGTTATTTTCCTCTATCTTTTTCGTCACCTTATTTTGACATCACAACTTACGTCATTTGCTCAAGGGAAACCAACTTCCACCCCACTACCCTAGATCAGATCAACCACGGTTGTCGATCTTCCCGCCTAACCCCCTCTACTAAGTACTTATCCGTTACAGAGCAATAAATAAAACACACAGAAAACAGCAGTTTTATTCTATACATCGTGCTTCATCATAAACCCCACGTGTCAAAAATAGCAAAAATATTGGTTTTTTACAGTTTATGTGTTAAATAAATTTGTTTTGAACATTAAACATGTTTAGCGATAAAACATGATTACTTATATTTTAATATTATTTACAGACCGGTCATATGTTATGCTCCATACCTTTAGTTAAAGAAACTAGAAATTATGAATTGTTTTACTTTCCTTCCTGTAAGTTGACTTGACATGGTTGGGCTTTAACGACTTGGTCCAAGAAGGCCGTTGGGTGTCTGCCACTTCCAACCAACCAATGGTATATCAGTCCTGGGGTGAGGGTGAGCCTAATGATATGGGTGATCAGGACTGTGGAGTAATGAGCAACGATGGTGAGTGGGATGACATCAGCTGTGACCCCGACAACAAGATCACTTTTGTCTGTCAACGCCTGGTGAGAACATGCGATGTCTTATCTAAGTCTCCAGCAACTTTTGCTTATCAGCATATATGTTTTATTGTTGGTCATTGTTAAAAAAAACCAACTTTATTTTCATACTTAGAAAACCTTCATTTTTGGCACATTCTATTTATATATTACTAGTCGAAGGTTCACGTGTTTATATATTTATGATTGATATATGTCTGTAAGATGGACATTTTCATCTAAGATTAACTTTCTTAGACAAAGCTGACATATTCGTGTCACATACGATTCTCAGTGTCCTCTGTGCATACAATTGTACATTCACCACAAGAAAATTGATGAGGGCGAGAAATTTGACTTTCACTTGAATGTAGCACAAGTGGACAGGCAGGTTACTCGTTGTCTGTATCGTCAATCGTGATATCTACTAATCCTTGATTTTACAGGCGGTCTGAACCCTGTGCCAGATGATAATCTTCAGCTCAACGTCTAGAGAGAATTCTTCTATCAATAAAATAAACAATGTAAGCTCAGTCTCCCAGGTGTGAGGACTCATCGATCACGACCCCCCTACATACAAGTGACGTCACAGACGGTTTTATCACGACAGTTACACCACGTACATGAACGTCACCCTTCATCAGGGTTGAAGGTTAACAAGCAAACATCGTGTCGAATGTAACAAAAACAATAATAAACATTTCTTCACTTGATGGTGTTTCCTATTTTCTTTCTCGGTAAAGCCCGGTTGGAGACAGTCACGGGCAGTAATCCCCCCTCCCAAAGTGTGAAGTTGTCTCCCCTGAATGACGTGCATAGGGTTGACAGCTCACGAGAGTTATAGTGATGAAAGCACCACACCTTACTTTACAGCGTGTAGTCAGGACAAAGCACAGACTGTCATAGACACAATGTAGTCACATGACATAGACACGACTACACAGCTTGAGAAACACATCAGCGACCGACCAGCGCACAACAGCGACACGAGACAAAGTTTACAATAAATGTGAAACTTGTATGAATGAACTAGAGATGTTTCAGACAAGTATTGGTTAGGGGAGACAATCACCAGTTGTGACGTACAGAGGGACATAATGGTGTAGGGGGGACATTACAGTTCTCATTATCAACAATGTCCATGCAGACGACGACTTGGCTTTCCACCCACGAACAGCCCGTCCATTCGTCACCCAGTGTCTATACAATGTCTTTACAGCGTCTACACAGTCATACACTGTGACGTGTTCGTTGTTCACATGGTAACGTGTTGGCACAGAAGGTCTGTAGATAGATGTACTGTCTTAGCTAGCCAGGCCTCTACCATTTCCACAAACAGCCCACATTCACCACCTAACAGCTCATGTTTCAGACAACTATTGGTTAGGGGAGACAATCACCA
This sequence comes from Pomacea canaliculata, assembly GCF_003073045.1. Lineage (NCBI taxonomy): Eukaryota > Metazoa > Mollusca > Gastropoda > Architaenioglossa > Ampullariidae > Pomacea > Pomacea canaliculata. Next base: position 20,837,880 of record NC_037600.1, read on the forward strand.
GTTGTGACGTACAGAGGGACATGAAGATGTAGGGGGGACAATACAGATCTCATCATCTGAGTCATTATCATCAATGTCCATGCAGACGACGACTTGGCTTTCCACCCACGAATAGCCCGCCCATTCGTCACCCAGTGTCTATACAATGTCTCTACAGTGTCTACACACTCATACACTGTGACGTGTTCGTTGTTCACATGGTAACGTGTTGGCACAGAAGGTCTGTAGGTAGATGAACTGTCTTAGCTAGCCAGGCCTCTACCATTTCCACAAACAGCTCACATTCACCACCTAGCAGCTCATGTTTCTACCAAACAACCAACATCTCCAGAAAAATGTAGTAATCAGACTTTTTATTATCTTCCTTCCATCTTTTTTCACGTCTGATGTCTTACGTCAATTTCGTCTAGCGTCGTGTTTCCTTGACGACAACGAACATATTAGAATGTGATAAAGTCGAGAAATGATTGGTCGAGACCTGATGATAAGAGGTGGAGCGTGCAGCCATTAACTGTCGGATTTATTTGTTAGAAACGACTCAGTAGCTTTACCTACAAGTTCACCAGACATTCTTCTCGTACTTCAGCAGCCATGGTTCGAGTCCTGCTCCTCCTGTCTGCCTGCGTCAGTCTCTGTGGTAAGCCGTGTATCAGGGTTGTTTCAAATTATCAACACACGTATGTATCTCATGCGAACGGGTGCTATATGAGTAAACAGGTCTCCACCCTTCTCACTCTTACAAGTATTAGAATTCATGTCTTCATTTATTTACAATTGTAATAATATACTATAATTGTAGTGCCCGAATGTCCAGCGGGACGCGCGAGTATGTGGCTCATCAGCAGCTCTCTATTTCTACTCCACCCTGCTCCAGGGTGACATACAAAATTATATCAGATAAAGCCAGGGAAGGCATCCATGGATATGAGAAAATGTAAAATATAAACATAGAAAAAAAAATCTTCGATACAATTATAAAGATAGTCGACATTTCATACGACAGAGGGTGTGGTGAGCTCATTTGTACTATCGTTACGACCGTTCTCTTACAGTTTGTCTTCTCAATCACTCAGCAACTGTTTATCTTCTTGCAGTCTGCTATCAGTGTCCAGTCAGCTGGAGTGTTCATGAAAATAAGTGCTACACCTATATACACCTCCGTCTTCCGTGGATCGACGCCATTGTAAGTAGAATAATCTGCTCTTATCGTTCAAGTAAAGACTATTGTGGGTTGCCTGCCTGTCACAAAGCTCTTGTGGGGTGTAACCTTTTACACTTGGTTAGTTGTTTGTGAGCGTGCGTGAACTTGTTCCCCATAAACATCATTCAAGGGTTGTACGAAGACTCGTCCTGCCACGTTATTTACGATGGCAAAGTCAATAAACCTTTTGTAGTGAAGACCGGCGTAAGACAGGGGTGCATATTATCAGGGATTTTGAGTAGCTGTAGTCTAGTAGAGTAGTCTAGCTACAGCTACTGTAGCCGGCTACAAATTTTGTAGCTTGTAGTGTAGCCGGCTACAAATTTTAAAAAAGTAGCTTGTAGCCGTAGCTACATTTTAGAAAGTAGCTGTAGCTTGGCTACATGTTGGCTACTTTCACGACCATTCGTCGACAGCGTGTCAGCAAGACGACGACAGCCACTGCTCTCACTGCTCGGTGTGTTGACAGCCAGACACCACGTGTCTCGCACGCTCAGTAACCGCAAGTACTGTGTCGTCCATGTGGCGGGAGCGATTTGAAAAACGAAGATGGACGTACCCATCAATTTCGAGCCTTACTTGAAATTCTTTACATTTTGTGAAGCAACAGAGAGTGGGTATACTTTCAAATGCAAGAATGGGTGCGGCAGCACGAAGTACTCAACGAACAAGACGTCGGCGTTTAATTTGACAACGCACTTGCAGGTAAGTTCGTTGAGATTTTCATCGATCTTCATTCTTTGTTTCATTCTGTGTTTTAGTTTGTTTGTATGAAAAGAGCATGGAGGACGTTTGAACAGTATGGTGGCTTGAAGGATTTTATATTTAGTGCTAGTAATTTAATATGACAATTAGCTTGGTAGAAACTTGCTTTGATTGTGAATGGACTTCTAAAATTTTGTTTCATTTTCATGTGTTTACTTTAGAGGAAACATCCACTGCTTGCCAGGCAGTTGACTCAAGACTGGAAACGTCACGAAAGCGGAAAAGGGAAGACGACGACCAACCCTCTGTCTCGAAGCTCTTCAAAGTGGAACACAAGAGTACCGTCAGCAAAGCAGACGTCAATTCCGCCGTCCTTGATTACCTGTTGGAATGCAACCTGTCCTTCTTCATGCTGGAGAATGAGAAGTTTTCAAAGTTTGTGTCCAGACTCACTGGCCAGGAAACGCAGTTAATGAGCAGGAAAACGGCGAACCAAATGTTGGAGGTAAGTTTTACTATTTTTTTTCTTCCTTTTTTGTTTGTTTTACTAGTTTTTTTTTAAGTAGGGTGATGTATCCACAATTAATATCTTTTGTTCTTGGTCACAGAACTCAAATTTCATGTGCCTCGACTACTTGCAGGGCGAGAAGTGCGTGGGCTTGGGACACCTCCTGCCTCAGCTCAACACCCTCAAGACCGCATCGAGCAACAGAAGTCCAAGCTAGAAAATCTGTGGTCCCCTAGCTACTGCTGTCCTGAATGGTTGGAGACCAGATTTGCTGATGCCTATAAGGACCAAGACACCCTGCTTGCAACTGTGTCGAACCCAAGGTGAGGGAGAGTTTTCGTTATTTCAGTGTATTTTTTCTTCATTTATAAGCTACTACTCTGTCACTGTTCTTTTGAGAATGAGAAGAATGTGAAGAGCTTAGAGCTCAGATTACACGAGAATAAGCACTATACAAATATCCGTAAATAAATTAAAAAAATAAACTTTTGACGGAAGGTGGGGAGGGGGGTGTTGATTAAAAAAATCAAAACATAATATTCACTGTCACTGGTCTTTTGACACTTGCCTACAAATCAAAATAAGTACATAAAAACCAGTACATTTATAAAATTAATTAAAAAACAACAATAAGAAAAAATTTTAACACCGAAATTAAACAAAGCATTAATTATTGTGCATATTATTGTTTCAGGTGCAAGTTGATGTGGACTGGGGACCAAACCCTGCGTGAGAAATGCAGATCCCTCTTTGACTGCAGAGGCAGCATTGATGGACACGCCAGTCCAATCCCCAACCAAGTGCTCAGCTGAACAGGCAGACTTCATCATTTATGAAGAAGTTACCGGCACCCCTGAGACAACTACCTTCCTGATGTCTGGATTGTCGCAGAATGTCAATGAACTGGACAGATATCCCACGATCAAACAACTCTATCTGCGCACCAACACCGTCTTGCCAAGCAGTGCTGCGGTTGAGAGATAGTTCAGTCTGGCAGGACTTATCATGACAAAGCTGCGCACTAGGGGGACAGACAGCAACTTCGAGGCCAAAGTTCTGGTCAAGTTCAATTCCATGGAGGACTGAAAGCATGTAGATTTGTTTTAACAGTATTCACAAATTATCAGCACTAAGTCAAAAGTTTGTTTTATACCTTTGCATTTTGTTGTTAATATGGAGTTTTTAGTGGTCTCAGATCAGAATAAAGGTCAATGTATATAAAAACCAGTTCTTGTGCTACCATGTAATATAGTGTTTTGTGTGTATGTTTGATGTTTGTGTATGTTGCTACAGCCAGCTGGCTACAGCTAACTTTTTATAACATCAGGCTTTTAAAAGTAGCCAAAAGAAGCCAAAAGAAGCTGGCTACATTTTAAAAGTAGCTTGCCCATCCCTGCATATTATCACCGATAATCTTCCTGATGGTCATAGTCCGGATTATGTTCAAGACATCCCAAGACAACAACAAATAAAACGTTACATGACCCTAGTCACGTGGTATTTTACTTACAGTTTTATTCTCAGAGTTAACGCCTCGTGCGAGCAAATTCACAACCGACAACCACGATTGTCAGAGTCGTCTTCATCATCCCCGCTATTATTCATGGTGTTGGTCACAGCTTATTTATTTTACAAGTTCTCGTAGTTTGTGGTGACAAATATTTCACAACCAATCGAGTGGTTTGACAAACACTTGAATATCAGGTCTGGTGTGTACAAACCCTGGAGGTTGGTAGTTTGGCTCATTGTTATTATTCTTCCATCAGGGCACTTGCAAGACTCTTGGCGGCCATCTTGTCGAAATCAACTCGGCCACGGAGAATCATTTTGTGAGTCGACTAATGCACAGTAAAGGAGTAAGTACAGTGTTCAAAACATTTCATTTAAAACATATTTCATCAAGTAATCAGAAAACTAATTTTGTACGGTTTTCTTCTCTATGTTTAGGAAAGAGATTCTTCACACTTGAGTTAGTAATTAGTTCTTGATGAACTAGAGACTTAATGACTAGTGAGAGAAATAAATGAAACACATAAAACTTTAACACTAGTATCATTCTAAACATCGTGCTTCATCATAAACCCCAAGTGTCAAAAATAGCAAAAATATTGTTTTTTTACAGTTTACGTGTTAAATAAATTTGTTTTGAACATTAAACATGTTTAGCGATTTAAAATTATTACTTATATTTTAATATCATTTACATATTGGTCATATGTTATGCTCCATACCTTTAGTTAAAGAAACTAGAAATTATGAATTGTTTTACATTCCTTCCTGGAAGTTGTCTGGATATGGTTGGGCTTTAACGACTTGGTCAAAGAGGGCCGTTGGGTGTCTGCCACTTCCAACCAACCAATGGTATATCAGTCCTGGGGTTGGGGTGAGCCTAATAATAGTGGTAATCAGGACTGCGGACAATTGACCAGCAATGGTGCGTGGGATGACCTCAGCTGTGACCCCGGCACCAAGTTCACTTTTGTCTGTCAACGCCTGGTGAGAACATGCGATGTCTTATCTAAGCCTCCGGCAACTTCTACTTATGAACATATATCTTTTATTGCTGGTCATTGTTAAAAAAAAAAAGCCTTTAATTTTATACTTAGGAAACCTTTATTTTTGGCACATTCTATTTATATATTACTAGTCGAAGGTTCACATGTTTAGCTAATATAAGATTGATATATCTCTGTAAGATGGACATTTTCATCTAAGATTAACTTTCTTAGACAAAGCCGACATATTCGTGTCACATACGATTCTCAGTGTCCTCTGTGCATACAATTGTACATTCACCACAAGAAAATTGATGAGGGCGAGAAATTTGACTGTCACTTGAATGTGGCATAAGTGGACAGGCAGTGTTGAACTCGTTGTCTGTATCGTCATCCGTGACATCTACTCATCCTTCATTTTACAGACGGTCTGAACCCTGTGCCAGATGATAATCTTCAGCTGAACACCTAGAGAGAATTCTTCTATCAATAAAATAAAGAAAAATTGTCAGCTCAGTCTCCCAGGTGTGAGGACTCATCGATCACGACGCCCCCTACACACAAGTGACGTCACAGACGGTGTTATCACCAGTGTTACACCACGTCCATGAACGTCACCCTTTCATCATTTTTGAAGGTTAACAAGCAAAAATTGTGTCCAATGTAACAAAAATAATAATAAACATTTCTTCACTTAATGGTGTTTCCTATTTTCTTTCTCGGTAAAGCCCGGTTATAGACAGTCAGGGGCAGTAACCCCCCCCCCCAAGGTGTGACATTGTCTCCCCTGAATGACGTGCATAGGGTTGACAGCTGACGAGAGTTATAGTGATGAAAGCATGCTCACCACACCTTACTTTACAGCTTGTAGTCAGGACAAAGCACAGACTGTCATAGACATAATGTAGTCACCTGACATAGCACAACAGCGACACGAGACAAAGTTTACAAGAAATGTGAAACTTGTATGAATGAACTAGAGATGTTTCAGACAACTATTGGTTAAGGGAGACAATCACCAGTTGTGACGTACAGAGGGACATGAAGATGTAGGGGCGACAATACAGATCTCGTCATCTGAGTCATTATCAACAATGTCCATGCAGACGACGACTTGGCTTTCCAGACACGAACAGCCCGTCCATTCGTCACCCAGTGTCTATACAATGTCTCTACAGCGTCTACACAGTCAAACACTGTGACGTGTTCGTTGTTCACATGGTAACGTGTTGGCAGAGAAGGTCTGTACGTAGATGTACAGTCTTCGCTAGCCAGGCCTCTACCATTTCCACAAACAGCCCACATTCACCACCTAGCAGCTCACGTTTCTACCAAACAACCAACATCTCCACCAAAATGTAGTAGGCAGACTTTTTAATTATCTTCCTTCCATCTTTTTTCACGTCTGATATCTCACGTCACTGTCGTCTGGCGTCGTGTTTCCTTGACGACAACGAACACATTAGAATGTGGTAAAGTCGCGAGATGATTGGCCGAGACCTGATGATAAAAGGTGGAGCTTGCAGCGATTAACTGTCGGATTTATTTGTTAGAAACGACTCAGTAGCTTTACCTACAAGTTCACCAGACATTCTTCTCGTACTTCAGCAGCCATGGTTCGAGTCCTGCTCCTCCTGTCTGTCTGCGTCAGTCTCTGTGGTAAGCCGTGTGTCAGGGTTGTTTCAAATTATCAACACACGTATGTATCTCATGGGAACGGGTGCTATATGAGTAAACATGTCTCCACCCTTCTCACTCTTACAAGTATTAGAATTAAATTCTTCATTTATTTAAAATAGTACACGATAGCCTAGGGCCCGAATGTCCAGCGGGACGCGCGAGTATGTGGCTCATCAGCAGTTCTCCATTTCTACTCCACACTGCTCCGGGAGACATACAAAATATAATCAGAATAAAGCCAGGGAAAACATCCATGGATTTGAGAAAATGTAAAATATAAACATAGAAAAAATTCTTCGATACAATTATAAAGATAGTCGACATTTCATGCGACAGAGGGTGTGGTGAGATCATTTGTACACAGACTATCGTTACAACCGTTCTCTTACAGTTTGTCTCAGCGACTGTTTATCTTCTTGCAGTCTGCTATCAGTGTCCAGTCAGCTGGAGTGTTCATGACAATAAGTGCTACACCTGTCTAGACCTCCATCTTTCGTGGATCGAAGCCATTGTAAGTTGAATAATCTGCTCTTATCGTCCAAGTAAAGACTATTGTTGGTTGCCTGCCTGTCACAAAGCTCATGTGGGGTGTAACCTTTTAGACTTGGTTAGTTGCTTGTGAGCTTGCTTGAACTTGTTCCCCATTAACATCATTCAAGGTTTGTACGAAGACTCGTCCTGCCACGTTATTCACGATGGCAAAGTCAATAAACCTTTTGTAGTGAAGACCGGCGTAAGACAGGGTTGCATATTATCACCGACAATCTTCCTGATGGTCATAGGCTGGATTATGTTCAAGACATCCCAAGACAGCAACAAATGAAACGTTACATGACCCTAGTCACGTGGTATTTTACTTACAGTTTATTCTCAGAGTTAACGCCTCGTGCGAGCAAATTCACAACCGACAACTACGATTGTCAGAGTCGTCTTCACCATCCCCGCTATTATTCATGGTGTTGGTCACAGCTTATTTATTTTACAAGTTCTCGTAGTTTAGGGTTACTAATATTCAAAAAAGAATCGAGTGGTTTGACAAACACTCGAATATCAGGTCTGGTGTGTACAAACCCTGGAGGTTGGTAGTGTGGCTCATTGTCATCATTCTCCCATCAGGACACTTGCAAGACTCTTGGCGGCCATCTCGTCGAAATCAACTCGGCCGCGGAGAATCATTTTGTGAGTCAACTAATGCACAGTAAAGGCGGTAAGTACATTGTTTAAAACATCTAATTTAAAACATTTCATCAAGTAATAAGAAAACTAATTTTGTACGGGGTTTTTTTTCTCTATGTTTAGGAAAGAGGTTCTTCACACTTGAGTTAGTAATTAGTTCTTGATGAACTAGAGGCTTAATGACTAGTGAGAGCATGTCACGGACCGTCCGCGGACACGCGCATTCTTTCCACAAACCAAAATATTCTGATCGCTTGAGGGTGGGCGTACCTTCTTAGAGGCACGAATAATTATTGAATTCAAACACAATTTTAAATGAAACAAAGGCAAAATATCAACAATCAGAGATTCACTCCTTCGTTCGCCACACATGATATATTACCAATATATTATCATTCATCCAATGTACTATTAGAGTTAACAATAAAGTTGATTCCCATAAATACTGTCACTGATGTAGTATTCCGCTGTCTCCGGTGCTGTCCTTTCTTGAGGAATTTCCCAAGCCCTCTAATCTAATGAGTAACATTAGTCTTATTTCCTAGAAGTCGATTTATCGTTAAAAAAACGTGTTTATTTTACGATACCGACAGTTTACAAGCAGAACGTCTCGGTCTTCAACATGCGGTTGCCTCCTAGGTGTTTAGCAGGATGATGATAGATTAGCTGAAGGCCGGGAGAAAACCTTTCCTCCACCGGCGCTTACTCTCCGGCTGTTAAGAACTGTCCTTTCCAGGCGACAGATGGAGGTCGGTGCACCAGTCTTGCACCAAGTTTTCTGTTCTGGGATCGTTGTTTACTCGCTCACACCAGTGTGTGGTTTCTTGGCCCCACCAAGAAACTGTACTGCGGGATGCCCAAGCCACAGAGCTCCCCCACGGTGCGGACACGGACTACAGTGACTCACGACCTGTGAAGTACATCCACCTGTAGTTTAACCACGGTATTACTTTCCGTAATACTTATTCCGCGGTCGCAGCAGTAGCGAGAAAGTCCAGAGAAAAACCACCAGCTTCCACTTCGGTTCCGCCGTTAGCTCTCTGCCCACCGTTATTTTCTCTAACGTTATTTTCCTCTATCTTTTTCGTCACCTTATTTTGACATCACAATTGACGTCATTTGCTCAAGGGCAAACAACTTCCAGCCCACTACCCTAGATCAGACCAACCACGGTTGTCGATCTTCCCGCCTAACCCCCTCTACTAAGTACTTATCCGTTACAGAGCAATAAATAAAACACACAGAAAACAGCAGTTTTATTCTATACATCGGGCTTCATCATAAACCCCACGTGTCAAAAATAGCAAAAATCTTGGTTTTTTTACAGTTTATGTGTTAAATAAATTTGTTTTGAACATTAAACATGTTTAGCGATAAAACATTATTACTTATATTTTAATGTTATTTACAGACCGGTCATATGTTATGCTTCATACCTTTAGTTAAAGAAACTAGAAATTATGAATTGTTTCACTTTCCTTCCTGTAAGTTCACTTCACATGGTTGGGCTTTAACGACTTGGTCAAAGAAGGCCGTTGGGTGTCTGCCACTTCCAACCAACCAATGGTATATCAGTCCTGGGGTCAGGGTGAGCCTAATGATATGGGTGATCAGGACTGTGGAGTAATGAGCAACGATGGTGAGTGGGATGACATCAGCTGTGACCCCGGCACCAAGTTCACTTTTGTCTGTCAACGCCTGGTGAGAACATGCGATGTCTTATCTAAGCCTCCGGCAACTTTTGCTTATGAGCATATATGTTTTATTGTTGGTCATTGTTAAAAAAAACCAACTTTATTTTCATACTTAGAAAACCTTCATTTTTGGCACATTCTATTTATATATTACTAGTCGAAGGTACACATGTTTAGCTAATATAAGATTGATATATCTCTGTAAGATGGACGTTTTCATCTAAGATTAACTTTCTTAGACAAAGCCGACATATTCGTGTCACATACGATTCTGAGTGTCCTCTGTGCATACAATTGTACATTTACCACAAGAAAATTGATGAGGGCGAGAAATTTGACTTTCACTTGAATGTGGCACAAGTGGACAGGCAGGTTACTCGTTGTCTGTATCGTCAATCGTGATATCTACTAATCCTTGATTTTACAGGCGGTCTGAACCCTGTGCCAGATGATAATCTTCAGCTGAACATCTAGAGAGAATTCTTCTATCAATAAAATAAACAATGTAAGCTCAGTCTCCCAGGTGTGAGGACACATCGATCACGACGCCCCCTACATACAAGTGACGTCACAGACGGTGTTATCACGACAGTTACACCACGTCCATGAACGTCACCCTTCATCAGGGTTGAAGGTTAACAAGGAAACATCGTGTAGAATGTAACAAAAATAATAATAAACTTTTCTTCACTTGATGGTGTTTCCTATTTTCTTTCTCCGTAAAGCCTGGTTATAGACAGTCAGGGGCAGTAAAAATGTAGTAGTCAGACTTTTTATTATCTTCCTTCCATCTTTTTTCACGTCTGATATCTGACGTCACTGCCGTCTGATGTCGTGTTTCTGTGATGACAATGAACTCAGGTCATCTCTGATGATTACCTGCCACTGCTACATCTTCTTCTCGACACTATTAGCAAATCCTGACACACCTACAGTCATTGACTCGACTTCAGCTCCTCCTGTCAGCCTCCTTCACTCTCTGTTAAGTGGTGTGTTAGATGTTATCTACACAGTTGTATATCGTAGTCGCTCTACATGTTATCTACACAGCTGTAATCTTAGTCGTTGTACATGGTGAGAACAAACGATATTTTCTTGAACCTGTTGAACTTTGATTAGCATAGATGATTTATTGTTGGTCATTTTAAGATAAATAAATAATAACAGTGAGATGTGCAGACATATTAGATAGCTCAATCTCCACCATACATGCATTCTCACATTGCCGCTTTCACAAATAAGCTTGAGGTGTTTGTTGGAGGTTCACGTGTTGACCTAGTAAAAGATAAACATGTTTATCTGAGATTATATCATGTTTATGTACAATTGACTATTTGACTAATGTACGGCTCAGTCATTTGTGCTGATAAGTGTACATTCTTATACCCACGGTAGACAGTTGATGAGGGACGACATTTGGCCTTTGCTTGAGTGTCACACAAATCGACAGGCAAGTCACTCATTGTCTGCATTGTCATCGTTTATTTTACAGGCGGACTGAACATTGTGCCAGGTGATAATCTTTAGCCCGAACATCTAGAGAGAATTCTTCGATGAATAAAAGTAGACAAAGATGTAAACTCCATAATCACTCATTTCTTATTGATCCCGACTTCCCCGGATACAAGTGACGTCACGACACCCGCTCTTCACGACCGTTACTGTACGTCACGCTCCAACAGGTTTCAAGGATAACAAGAAAACCTCGTGTCGCATGGAGCTAATGCAAACATTAAATTTCTTCACTCGATGGTTCTATTTATTTTCTTTCTTTCAGGGGAAATAAAGTTCGGGCATAGAAAGTCAGGGGCAGTAACTCCCCAGTTTATTACATTGTGAAATTGCCTCCCCTGAATGAACTGTAAGAGTTGACAGCGTTTTTCCCGCTGTCCTCTGTAATACATATCATGACATAAGAAGGTCAATGTAGAGAAAGTATCAAAATACTTTTCATTGTACAGAATAGGAGAATAAAAATCAAGAAAAAATCATAGACAGACAAATATCCTCCATAACCACACACTCACAAGGACTTCATGCATTGGAGCGTCGTGTGTTTGGATCATGTATTTGTATTTGTGCCTGTGTTTACAGTTTTGTCATTTTATGTTTGCCCTAGGGTGAGATATTTAAATCACTGTGTGTTCAAAGTAAAGGTAAGTTATTTCTGTCACGAAGCTCTGTGCACGGCATATCCCCGTCAACGGTCGCCTGTTACCTGAGCAAATGGAAATAGTTACAAGAGTTCGCCAGCAAACCATCCCCACCTGAAGCCTCAAGCTCCTCCCACATCTACACTAGTACCTTTCATTCCCCTCTCCATATTCTCCATATCCTTATTCCCCTACAGAGGCAACTCACATTAATAGGGAGACATCTCTTCAATATTCAAAGTAACAACTACACAAATCTAACTTCTCACATCAAAATAATAATAATAATAATAAGTGAAAGGAACCGTAAAACACCACGAAATAACAGAGTAATAATGTCGGCATGATTCACATTGTACTAGTCAAAGTTAGTGTTAAAAGGTGTTTCTTTTTAATTTTTGTTGACAATGAACGCTGCTTCCTTGTTGACCATGTTATTGAGAGTGAAGTCCCTTCTCAAGAAGACAGCCCGTTGGAAAGCCCGAAACTCAAAAAAACAGTTCTTCCAAACTAATTTATCAGTTGTTATCTTGTCTGTTGTTTTCTCTGAAGCCAGTCCTGTGATATAATATCAACAAACACAGCCAAACGGTCACTCACACTATTCAACACACACTAATGAATCTCCAAAATATCAGTCAGGTCTGATGACAGACATATATAGATATACTTGAATAAACCTCTCACTAATTATAATCCTCACTTCACAGTCCCACTCTAATATTTTAGAGGTTTAAGGTTGTAGTCTGTTTTACGTGAAAAATATGCTCATCAAATAATAAATTAATATCTCACAGTAAAAAAAAACAAACATAATAGGCAAAGTTTCCACCAGCATCCACACAGCGCTGCTCTCTCACTCTCTCTCGCTCTCTTAGCGATGATGATGGCGGATGATGGACGTGTCTGTGTCTCTGTGGGAAGAAAATGCTTTTATTCATTTAAAATGAAATTTTCCGGCCTGTTACGAGCCTCTGTTTCGTAACATGCGACAAAAGTGTTCCTTATGATCGATTTTTAACGATTCTGAATTCTTCTGGTTTCAAAAAAAAAAAAAAATAACATGGCCCTAAAAGAGGACCAAAGAAAAAGAGAGAAAACAGGGAAGCAACTCCGACAATAGTATGTTGATGATTTCCACTTAGAACATAGAGAGTCCCAAGGAAGAGAAGAGCGACAGAGAGAGGGATACAACGCGAGGCAAACAAGTAAACCTCCTAACGAGCAGCACCTTTGACCTAAAGCAAGAAACGAATGAGCGTGTTAGCAATTGGGGTTATCTCCCTTCTCTGTCTTAAGAAACAAGGATTGTCGCCCTTAGCTGAACGCTGGTAAGAACCCATGGGAGTGAGCACGATTTATGAAAGCGTGCATGAGTGAGTGAGAGGTTCACAGAACCCCTGTAGTTGGGGAAAACTGAGTTTGATTATTCACACGCCAGACGTCGAAGCAGAGACACCCAGGCAGGCGCTATAAAGTGCCACGTGTACGGAAAGCTGCCTATCAGAGGTCCTTCGTGCCAGCAACCATCACCATCCTAAATAAAGGCACAAGGACTCAGGAGGAATCAGACTTTATTTGCTAGTCTGTCTGTACTTTTACAATACAGGTAGTCGTCGGCCTGTGCGACTTACGACTGTCGGACTTTACAACCACAACAATGGCTGGTATGTCTGGCCATGACTGCCAAGGAAGCAAAGCGAAGTGAGAATGTTTCCACGATAAAATGAACAAATAACATTTGTCTAAAATAACATAAACCTCAAGCATGATTACAATGATTACCCAGCATTAAATACTCACCGTAACCTAACATGGCCGACTCACAACCAGATGGAGTTACCACCCGTAATCAAACGCGGTCTCAGGCGACGACTACCTGTATCGAGAGTAGGACTTACCCCCATATGTACCCTACACTATTATTGCCTTCTACATAGAACAAGCTTCTGGAAATCTATAGAAATTATACTCATAATATGAATCTGTTGTTGGGCTCTTGTATCCAGTTATTATGTCCCATTAGTGTAGCGATAGAGCACAGAAACATGAATATTAGCTCCAATCGTGAGTACACTCATAATATTACTCACACAGAGTGATATTTGAGTAGAGTGCTCATTATAACAGGTGAGAGTCATTCCTGCTCAGGCGGTGAGTCTTCAGGGGAGACAATCACCAATTGTGACATACAGCGGGACATGGGGTGAAGTCGAGAAGAGTTATCTGTGACACTCTCCAGACAGACGACGACTTTTCTCTCCAGGCCCCGCACGTGGTTTTCACGCGTCACCCACACCACGTCACTGCGGGCCGTGGCCACGTCCTCGATGTCCTCATCCTTCATCACCCGCACTGGGATGTTCTCTTCTCTCAGCCCCGTCACAACACCCAAGGTCTCACTGAGGCCTCCAAGCCACACCAACACCAGTACGTCTCTCCACTGCAGGCCGGACGGTGGTCTTGAGCTGGTGGTGGGTGTGGTAGTCGTGTCATCCTCTGTTGACATTTACATTTAGTGTCATTATCGTCAGACTATGGAGATACTGCGTGAACACTGACATAAAGAATATAAAGGATCATGACAGATATATATGACTTACAATTGTAGACACACGTCACTAACAGTCTACTGAACATTTCTGTGACACACCCGATTTTTATTTGTAGCACAGATCACTGTTTCACTGTCAACAGAAATTACACTACATAACAGTCACACCTACCTGGATCACCAACCCGGAGACTGTGGAGGTATCTGGCCACCTGACGACCACACAAGACACAGTTCTCTGGGATGCGACCTGAGTGACCCTGACCTCGATGATACATCTGTCTGACTGGCGGGCCGTCTGTGTGGTCGGGCACACCTGGCTCACTGTACGGGTGGATACGAGGGTTATCTCCAGTCATCCTCTTGTCCCGTTGGACTTCCCTGACGACGGTCGGTGGAGAGCGGAGGGGTCTGGTTAAAAATTCCACTTGCCAGCCGGTGGGTGAGTATTTATGGAAGGAACTTGCCGCCCACAGATGGAGACGTGGAACTTGATTCAGCAGCTTGTCACAGAAACGCTGAAAGTAGTAGGGCCTGTAACAGGCATGATTGTTTACAGATGAACTAAATAAGAGTGAAATACCGTTTACTGTCATTGACATGTCATTTACGCGTGTTATACTGCCTTGTATACATGTGCTTACATTTGTCAACACACCTTGCCGCTTCATCAGCGATGACGTACAACGTGTCTCCCTTCGCTGCCTGTGACAAGTCGTCCACAGCCTCGTCCACGGCCTCGTCCACGTCCTTGTCCACGGTTTCATTTTTATCAAAAGGATGATGCAGGAGGTGAAGTTTCTCAGATGTAATTCCTGGTGCCTGCCATTGTTTATTCTGCAGAAGCAGATGGTACAACATGCTGCACACTGTATGACTCTCGGTACAAGTACTCACAATGTACACATCGCTACCAGTCTGTAGCCACAGTGCAGCCATCAGCATCAGCACCACAGTTTTACCTGTGCCAGGTGGTCCAGTGAGATAGAGTCTGGGAGGAGCATTGCTCAGCAAGTTCACTTGCTCTGGGAACAAAGTTATCTCAGCAGTATAGCACTCTCCTGTGTGGGAGACGGCCTGACCCAGGGTCTTGACACTCACACGTGGAGGACATGTGCATGGAACACTCACTGTTGTCGCCGGACCGCAGAACCTGTCATGACGATTAAAGTAATTACATATACAGTAACAGTGATGTTGATAAACAATAATGAAAATAACGTCGACAACAAGTGATAGCTTGTTTCCTGTGATCTATGACTGTAAAATTCTCATATAATTTTGCATGTTTCCACCTTGATTGCTCAAAAAACAATGATGGACAAAAGTAAAGTGGCATTGCTACGTTTTGTATTATACTAGAATATAAATCAAGATAAATGTGTATTCCGAGAAGAGACAGAAGGTAGTCTTTTATACATCTTGTGATAGCAAGGTCGTTTTACTTGATTAGACAGACCACCTAAAATTGTTTTTCATCATTGACTTCAGAAGGAAGGAATAAAAACAGTAAACAGACGACACATCCGGAAGTAATGGCTTTGAACGAAAGAGATGGGTAGCCAAGTTTATAGGCTGTCTCTAATTACTTGGCGACAGACTTCTACACGATTGTTACTTGTTGCAACACGTTTCCGCGAGCTCTCTCTGTGTGTGAGAATGGTTTAAAGTAAACACACCTGGCTTCTCTCTACGACCTTTACATCACTGTAAACTCCCAAAACAAAAATCGTCAGTTTTGAACATTTCTCACCTTGCTACCAGGGTTTTGTAGACGTCATCAGTCATGTGACTGTCAGGTCCAGCCCCAGCCACACGTCGCTGCCACCAGTCTCCGAGTTCCCTCAGCACGTGACTACTGACGTCACACGGGGTCTTGGGGTCAGACAACTGATCACAGCACAGACACAGACCAGCGATGTCGGCGGGGTCTGATGCTCCCAGACACCGACACAGGTCCTGTCAAGCAATCACGTGGGGTAGAGAAGGGAATAAACACTCAATGTGCAGGTTGACAGGTGCACACAAGAAAGTAAACATTAACATGATATAAAATAGTCTCGTGCTGTAGACTAGGGGGAAGGGGGCCGTGGGCAAACAGAATGGCGGAGCCTTTGGACGCCAGCACAACCTACGTAGCAGGGCAATAAAACATCACAGACTCTCATCCCCACGGACTGTTATGGCGGGGGCCCCATCAGGTGTCGGGCCTTGGGTTGTCGCCCCTTCTCCCTCCCTCTCCTCCCACCCCGCACACCTAGCGCCAATGTTAGCCTGGTATTCATCATAGATAAAATCACCGACAAGAATAAACTTTAATCCAGCTTTTTTAAGAAAAAAGAGCCTGTGTTGATAAAGACACTTAATTTCCAAGCCGTCGTTGTCAGATTCGTGTGTTCATAGTTTGTGACAAGTGTAGCGTGGCCTCAGCTGAGCTCGTGTGCATGAAATAACTGTAGTTGTGTGATGATGTAGAGAGATGTAGGAGCATGTAGGAGAGAGGATTCTACCTCAGTCAGCTGGGTGTTGCCAGACACAGCTTGTTGCACCTGGTGAACTGTGAGGTTAGGCAGTGCGATGACCTTAGTGATGCGCAGTCCGGGGGCGATGTCAGACACCAGGTGAGACAACATGGCCTCCGCCTTGTCCAGCTGCCTTATAGCTTCTGTCAGTTTTTTTGTGATATTACAATCTACATCCTTCTGCGACATATTCAGTGCCTTTACATTGTCACCAGAAGCCTTCACCTCAAAGACTATCAAACCATAATGTCGGTGAATAAGAATCACATCAAAGTCGCCCTGTTTCCACTCCGGAGGTAGAGCTGCAGAAGTGGCTCGAGGTAGCAGGGCGGCCTCCGCAGCGTAAGAAGGTTCCCCCAGGTACTGTCCGAACTGCAGCTGACTCAGTCCAACCAACACTTCTTTGTTTTGTTTATACAACTGTTTAAGCCAGGCTATCAGCCGCTGCGTGGCTGCATCACTTCTGACATCACTGTCCTGGACGTGGGCTGGCTGAGGACCTGCTGCTGGGGGAGCAGGAGAGGAAAGCATTGTTGGACTGCTGGACTGTCCAGCCTGTCCAGGTGCTGACTGGAGGACCAGAACATCCTGACCAGCAACTGACTGTCTAGTCATGGGCACGCGGTTGAAGTAGACAGGAGGCAGGAAGTAGGCGCGAGAGTTGAGTTTAGGAAACGCGGCCTCAACCCACTGGAGCCAGAATTTCTGAGCCTGTGATAGCGGTCCGGTGGCGCAACGGTTAGCGCTGTTAGCGCCTGTCACCAATACAGTGAAGGTTGGCTGCCCTGAGTTCATTTCTCGTCTCGGGCACGCTGATCTTTCTCTGCACGTGGCATCTGTTTACAGGGCTGGCTGCTTGCCGTAATATAGCCTTAGCTGCTGACACGGCGTAAAACACCAATTCCCCCCCCCTGAGCCTGTGATGACATGGTTCTCTTCTTATCAACACTAAAATCTAGATGCTAGTATTTCCATTATTAACTTAATTTTTTTGTTTCATTCATACTAAACACCTGACATCACAAATCAGTCAAATCAATAATTTTTATCCTACCGATGTCCACAGACTATTTGTAGTTTAAAGACATTGTCACGCAGGTGTCATACGATCAGTTACGGAATAACTGCAGCTGTTGCCCTTTACTTGAAGGTATTGTTTCTACAGGTATTTCAATGACATTATTTCTACGTGTGTCTGAAGTGGTGTTGCTTTTGCTTGTACCTTTGATGATATTACTGCTAGCTGTATTTTTAATTTCTATTATCATCCTAGTCGCCTCACCTCTTGTGAAGCAGACGGCGGAGGATCAGACATGGTTGACAGTTGTCTCGCCTGAGCCAAGGGCATTGACGTCTGTGAATAGACAGGACATTTTCATTTTTTTATGAGAGATACTTAATCCATTAAAGAAGAAATGTAAAACAACAGTAGCATGTTTTTGTCAGACTGAAGATTGTTACTGTATAAAACTGGCAGAAATATCCAGAGACAATCCCAAAGTATCCACAGTATCCACAGTGTTCACAGTATCCACAGTGTCTTAATGTCATTGTCAAGGGTTTTGATATTACATATCAGAAGGAATTTGCGACTGCTAAGTTCATCTTGACACTTTTAGTGTTTATTTAATAAGTATACTAACGGGTAACTAACCAATAGTTTATGTCGAATCTCAATCATCTCTTGAGTAAAAGTAATGTTAGTATCGCGTGATTGCAAGTGATCTTAGAACACATTGATTGTAAGTGGCTAATGAAGCTTGACTGTAGGTGATTATATAGCTTGATTGACAGTTATGCTAATAATACATGACATGATTGTAAGTAGAGCAGTTTGATTAAAATGTTGTTGGTATAGGATGACTGTAAACAACATGGGTCTAGCTTGAGTGTTAGTATGGTGAGCTCGGTGGGTGTGGTTAGTAAAAAAAAACAAAAAAAAAAAAAAAAAAAAAAAAAAAAAAAAAAAAAAAAAAAAAAAAAAACAAAAAAAAAAAAAACAAAACAAACAAAAAACACACGATTACAAGTTATTCAAGATTACATCAGCTTTAATGGTCACAAGTACAACCTGACTGTCAGCCTCAGGCCGCTGTGGTGTCGCTGTCTATGACATGTCACACCGTGTGGCACACACTGCCAATCAATGACTGACGAACTTCGATTTCCTTGTCACAAACAAAGATATTTACGGTAACAGATGCGCGTGCACAGACACACGCAAACTCCTACACACAGACAAGAACACACACAAGTAAGACACGCACATATATACCACACACACACACACAGGCACACGCACGCACACATACTGACACACACGCATGCGCACGCACACTGACATACACATAGCACTCAGGCGCGCTCACAGACATAAAAACATTTTCTGCAAACATCAGTTGCCACAGCGACTGTTAGCTTCATTCACGTGCAGGAAGGAGGATTGTTTAGCTGCTTGTCGTTGATAGCAACAAGATGTGCTACTGTGTGTTACTGTGTGTTACTGCGTGTGTTACTGCACTTAGTCTCGTCACGTGTCCTGACAATTCACTCTCATGCAAGTAGCTGTGATGTGCTAATGAGTCTGTGACTGTATATTGTGGTACATAACGCACGAGTACGTCACTGTATATTGTGGTACATAACACACGAGTCTGTCACTGTATACTGTGGTACATAACACACGAAGTAATTCACTGTAGTAACAAACAAACAGTCGATCACTGTAATACTTGCTAACGAGTTGTCACGACTATGGTGGTACATAACACACGAAACGTGTCACTGTATATTGCTGTCGGTTACATTAAACCACACGAGTATGTCACTGTATATTGTGGTACATAACACACGAGTATGTCACTGTATATTGCTTGTCCTTGTACAAACGACTCACCTCAAAGTGACCACCTTCAGCAGCTTCCTGATATTCTATGATTGTAGTTTTACTCCGTGTCAGCAGCTAAGGACTGTAGCAGACAGTCACTGTACCTGTTCACTGTTCACAGACTTGTGTTGCCTGCTGCCATCATGAGTCATCCTCTGTTTTCTCAGAAATGATGTTTGAAGTCAGTTGCAGCAACAGGCAGGCGGTCTACACACAGCCGCGCGGCGCCAGGCGACAAGTCGGAGTCTGCATGCAGCATCTTGCAGCACCACCCACACTGTGTGTCATACACAACATCTTACAGTCTCTACCCTTACCATCTCCTGGGATGGTGGAGGCTAACAACTGTACATCAACAGCTCAGCTGTGACGAGGATTGAGTTTTCCATCCTTTGATCGACTCGCGGCAACTCAAGCGCCACACGCCGCTCACGGCCACAGCTTGCGGTCACTGTGACCCAGCTGCCTTCCTGATCAGCCCTCGTATGTCTCGATATTAATTACAATAATCAGGGTCAGGACTCAAACGACTTGTTGACATTCTACACTGCATAACCTTATGTGGGAATATATACAGTCATGGAGGTCTTGAGCTTTCTGTGTATGTATATGTGCGTGCGTGTTAGTAAGTAGATGCGTACCTCTCACATTGCTTAATTCCCTCACCATGACCCCTCCCATACCCTGACTACCACGTACAGCCTCGGGTAGACAAGGTGACCCTGCAGCGGGTGACGCAGCACCCGAGTTTTGATGTAAACAACGGTACGTAGCTATGACTGCACCCTGCTGATCGCACACTAGAAAGATCATTTCTCCCCCGTTCCTTAGGTCGACGTGCACAATAAGATACATTGCACCGTGTATGTGTTCCGGTTTGTCACGTGGCTCACGTACCTCAAGCCCCACCTACCTGGTGCCCTTACTTAAAGAAAGATTGAGAGCGTGGTATTAATTTCGCTAAAACTTGAATCCCCACACTACCTGTACCCTTAAACTGCTATTTGAAAGAAACCCCAGTGCGCACACCTCCTCAAATAAGCTCTGCAGATGCTCCCTCCAAGCACGTAACTCTTTCACATCAAACTGAGTTCTACCTCCCCTTCCCACCTTTTTAGCTCCGTGGAGAGACCTATGTCAAAGCTTTAGATCAACTATCGTTGTACAGCTGCACGTGACTGTAACCGTTGCTTCACATAACAGCCGCGTTATGGCAGGCCCTCCTACAACCTGACATTCTCATATAAACCGAGAGAATCTGGCGCCACACCGCTAGATACTTTAAATAAACCACAAACATGGAGGTAAAAGAGAGAAGGATGAACAGCGTAAATGACACAAACATAAACACAACTGAATTTTTAAACTTTTTTAATTGCTTTTTTTAATTTTCCTTTGTATGTCCTGATCTTTCCTTACTCATAAGCGAGGATACCAATATTTAACATTTTCAGTTCATTCGCCTGGTGACAGCAAAACCGGGGATATGGACAAACGGCTCGCAGTCCGTGATTACATCTACGAGCGAAAGAGCGAGGACTTCAATTTTGCACCCGCGGTTTTGGTTGATATACAAGTTTGAATACACTTTCAGCACGAGGGTGGAGCACCGTGGAGGTGACAATGGTGTGTGACAATGACGTGCGACACTGAATGGCTGTTGTAACAGAAGAGGATTAACTGTAGCATACGGAATTACGGACAGAGAATGGTCTTGGGTTTCAAGTGCGTGCATATTTTGTAGAGCTTGTACTCGTTAAAAATATCTTCTTATACTTTGAACAGTTAACTTCTAACCTTGAACCCAGATTCCATGGGGCCACGCTTTTCCTTCACTAATAAACTGTTGTAAAAACAGATAAACGAGGACAGCACACTCTCTATGTGCGATCGGTAAAAAATAAGAAATTGTGAGAGGCAGAGAAAACATTCCGACAAGGAAGGACGGCCTCGATCGAGCTTCTTCACGTGAGCTTGTGTGTATCCAGCGACAGTCTCGTAAGACTGCCCCAGCTATTTACGAAGCAGGACACAGCACCTCCTGTCGGGATGGCACTAAGGACTGGGAAGAATACACGGAAAATCAAAACAATCTCCTTTGTCTATAAAGTTCAAGAAATAGACATCGCACTGACATAATATCAGGGTACACAAGGGTATACCTGACCACCTAAAGACAGGACAGCGAGTCATCAGAGAATTGACGAGATAACGACCCCATGGTTACGCAAGTGATCTTAACGAGACATGGGTCACCTCGGATCACCTGTGAGATGATACGCGCAAACTGACATACGCAATGGTAGGAGCAAAACAAAGCGGCCACTCAAGCAAAGGTCCCAGAAGGAGAGACCACACGCCCAAGATACCATGATTGCTGAACACATCTAGCCAAATAAGACTAAAAACACTGCTTAACAGGTTTGGTCAAGTAGAGTATCCTCTTCGAAGAAACCAGAATGAAGGAAGTAATAGTAACTAATTACGGATCGAAGAAGTTGGCAACGTTTTAACAGAAACCAGCGAGAGAACAATGGAATGGTGTGCCCGCTTACCCTCGGTAATAATAACAATTGATGTCAACCGGAACAAGGCGGAAGTGAGAGAGCGAAGCCAGAAACGAATCAGAACCCAGAAGAACGACACTTTCTCATCCAACCGCAACCAGAGCGCTCGCCACCCACACCATCACTGCGGCGAGCCACCATCCCGCGCGTCCTCCACCCTCATCAGCCGCACTGGGACACCCGCCTCTCTCAAGCCGCAGCAGCCGAGCTTCAGTGACGCAAAACAGTACACGCCAGCAGTCTTTCCACTCCAGGCAGGGTGGCTGTCAGGGCGCACGAGTAGTACACAGCATCAACCTTCTCCTTTACACAACTCGAGCTCTAGCCATAGGCGGTAACCGTATAAATAAACTACTGAAAGGTAAGCGTCACAAATTAAAATAATCGATACATCAGCTATGGCAACATACTTACAGACAAAACAAGACATCCGAGTTGGACACATGTCAACAGAAAACAAAGTTAGACAACACGACAAAAGTAACCGCTGACATCATTTGACACATATTGCTAACCACACATAACGTCCTCTTCATCAGCTTAGACACACCTTATACAACACACTCTTCAGCTCCGCTATCATCCATCATGACATACTTTGGGTTTAATAACACAGTTGAAGCGTCATGTCAGTCAGTTGAGCTGTCATGTCAACGTTCAAGCCTGTCCCATGCTCATTTAAGCTATCATGTCAAAAACACCTCACTTCTACATACTACAGAAATACCCATGCATGTATGACACGTACACGTGCTATGTAATCCCTACAGTAGCACTACATCACAACAAACCTACTGGGTGAACCAACTGGAGATGTGCAGAAGACTGGCGACTTCAGTCCGCAAGTTGCACAGTCAACTGACCTCTCAACCTGAGTGCCCTATCACCTCGTGGGACACGCCGTGATGGCGCCGTCTGTGTGTCGGCGTACAATCATCCATCAAAGTCCTCGACATCTTGTACTCAGCAATTTCTTGTCCCTCCACTTCTCTGACGACGGCGCTGAGAAGACGAGGGGTCTGGAAATATCCACTGCCCGGCGTGCGCTCATTAAAACACCTCCGCAACAAATGTAGTAGATTCCTGCGCAAGCTTTCGCAAAAACTCATCGAAATCTCGCACTGACAGAGATGACAGCTACAGATCCACGGACGACTCTACACCGGATTTGGCGTATTGTGGCTAAACGTTAGATATACTGCTAGTGAAATAACATTTATCATTGAAAACTACGCGCCGATGCTTGGTGCAGAGAACCAGAACCAACATCGCCTCCTTACTACATGACTACAAGACATCCCCTCGTAACGTCTACAAAATGTCAGGTTTGACTCCCATTTAATGAGAACAACAAAGCGTTGTATCCGAAGTTATAAAGCGGCCGTCCACCCGCGCCACACTCAATCTCTCTCCTACGGCACCCTATCCACCCACTAATAATACCACTCAGGATGAAATAACATCCGCTGGAACACTGGCAATAACCTGCAGGTCAACGACCTGCACTCGTGTCTTAACTACGGCCTCTTAAGTATAGTCACATCCAACACCGGGCAACTTACAAAAGCCCTCAATCAGCGACGATTACAACCACCCTTGCTGGCCTCCCTGCCAAGTAGTTAAGACCTGCGATCTCGCAGGCAGATGACTGCAGGAGGCGAAGCTGCGTGAACGACGTAGGATCTCTCAAGCTAGATCGGCAGCAAGGAAACAGCTGACACAGACTTTCCTTACACGCATCATCAAACGTGAACAGGACAGCCCACTTCAGCCACATCTAGGCCATCAGCCAGCAGCACCAACAGTACCTGTCCGGGGCGGCCGTACAAGAGGTGGAGGCGCCGTGTGTAGCAGGTAGAACTGCTCCCGGAAGAGTGTGATACAGCATATAGCCTCCATGGCACCACACCCCTACCCAGTCTGAAGACAGGGATGCTATACAATATATACAATCACAGTCGCCGCCGGACCGCAAAAAAATCATGGTTGAACAATCAATCAGGAAATAAAAGCACGCAAGAACGCACGCACTTCTATCGA
The DNA here is from genome assembly GCF_003073045.1 of Pomacea canaliculata. Lineage (NCBI taxonomy): Eukaryota > Metazoa > Mollusca > Gastropoda > Architaenioglossa > Ampullariidae > Pomacea > Pomacea canaliculata. The sequence continues at coordinate 20,862,062 of NC_037600.1, forward strand.
CTCCCCCACGAATAAAGACGAGCGCAAAAACAGAACTAAACAACATTAGTAAGCGACCGTTCAGAGTAAGAATAATACAGCTCATTTTTAGCCGAGTCAAGCATGACATAGTAATGGCTAAAAATTAATTTACTAAATGAATAACACTAAACATAAAAATACAAATGTAAGCAAAAGAGAGAGATGCGACAATCGTCACGATATAGGGTACCGTAAAGACCCTTCCAAATTAGATAAAGCAAGCTCATCGCAGCCATGAATAAAGCATAACAGGTATACGAATAACAATCATAGAGAATGACAAACACAGACGCAAGACTCTACTTGAGCTGAGCTTCTGTAGTTCGTAATAATGACACTGAATGAATTACTTTATTTCTTACCTGCTAACTCTAAACACCATTATGTACTGTAAAACTACGTTCTATAAAATATTCAAGCTGCAAACAGACACCTATGATATTCACGAAAATAATACTTTCACTGCTATCATTCAGATACGAAAGAGCAAATCTGTAAGAACAAAGCGCACAGCTTCAACCAAAAGTACTAGGACAACACAGCAGACACAAATATTACCTGTCAACAAACACCGAATTTACAGTAACAGCATTCAAACTATGATTGCCATTACAGAACTCGTACTAAGCAGTTCACTACCTGTACCAACAATACAGCACAGTACGATGAATAACAAAAAAAGGGTCTAAGAAATGAAAGCTAGTTTAAGAAGGTCACTACCTTACTGAGCTAATACACACCCTGTAAGGGCACCTGAGACCGCTTACCTGCGGTCGGGGAGCTAAAAGTACCCCTCTAAAAATTGATTGTGATGTGTCGGCAACTAATACAAAGATACCAGTACCTCCCCTGCACCAGGTGTTCTTCTAAACCAAGACGGTCATCGACGCCGGTACCACAGACCACACCGCTGCCACCACTGTCCGAGTCCCTACACATGACACTCAGACGTCCCCGGTCTGGGGTCAGTACATCATCAGCAGCAACAGCACACAGAACCTGGATGTCAAGCGGATGTTGCTCCCGGGCACCGACACAGGGCGAATAACAAAAACGTTCCTACGAATGTAGCGTTCTTCAACAAACCAACTGTGCCATATTTAGAAATAAGGAGCATATAGTTAATAAACGACATAAAGCTTGTATACATGCACACAAATAAACCCGCATACTCATCCCCTCCCACAGAAGAACCAGTGAGCATATGATAGTTAGGTGCACCAAGAAAGTGCGATGCAAAAGATTTTTAGAAGCATACAGAAGACAACCGACTGCAAACGCAAACAATATGAGCGGTGATCCCTGCCACTCACTAGCAGGGTGAGACTTCATTGGTCATCTGACGGCTGGGCAACAAAGTATTATTCATTGCATGAGATACTAATGCATAACAAACACTCAATCAATTCCAGAACTTGTAATACTGTTGCAAAATAAATGCTCCAGAACAGCTCTACACTCCATTTCAGAAAACAAAGATGTAAGGACAAAACACAAAACCAGGTGTTAAATCATTCACCAACTCAAGCACAAGTTTATCTTGCGACTAGTATTAACCATGCAAGAATTAAAAAATGTTCACAAATAAAACATTGCAGCTAACCACACTGTTCCTACATGGCACATCGACAGCGGCTATACGCATTGACATATTGAACATCTTTCAATTCGGTATTTGGATTTTAAGTGTTTACGTTATCAGTTGACAGAAATACTCTGCAAAAGCACGCAAAAACCTCATCGTCGCGCCCAGTAAACGTCGTCCCCTATATCTAAGTTAGATCTCAAACTCTAAATAAACACAAAAACCACATACTAGACTAACCACCACATCACACTACTTCTGAATAGATATACCCACAAAACATACACAATCTCTAATAAATTATAAACCCCCAACACAACCCAGATCTATGTATAATATATAACCCCACAAACCACCGTTAGAATACGTACACCACACACAGTCCTACTCTGCCTTATAATACCCTTGTTTACATATATAATCACACACACTCATACGCATATGTAACTACTAATCCAACACACACATGAATTGCACCAGTTATTGTAAAATGTGTGTATAGTGCTAAGCACCATATACACATGTCATCGCTTACAACAATTAAATATTAAACACATGAACTCGTTCGAACAATAATCGTTCGGAGCACCGGCTCAGACGAACCAAATTGGTTCAACCGAACAAGATACCATAGCAAATAATGAAACTCGATTAATTCGTTCAACCAAAATGCCTATTACGGCTAATGTATATAAAGTAGAAAAAAATGATCTCAACAAAAATAGAAATAAAGTTATTAAAAAAACAAACAAAAAAATACTAACATACAAAATCGGTCATTACTGACCATGACCAAACTTCTGGAGAAGGACATGAAAGTGAGGAGGAGCAAGAGAGTAATATGTTTGAGGTCCCTTCCAATAAACACAAGGGTAACGCTCTTCGGGTGTTATCTGCCTGATCTTGATACTGCTGAGGCAGAACAAATCTTCCTCTGCACGTGCTCGATTCTCTACGAACAATTGTCATTGTGCGTTTTTTCCCTTTGCAAAGAATTTGCGGAAATCAGGAACATAACCACTGCATTAAAAATTAACTCTCTATGCACCACTTATCACGATAGTGTTCATCGAGAGAGAGTGCGATTTCTCAGATTGGCACACATTTCATGACCTCTCCTATAGAGAGAGAGCACGTCATCTCCTTCACCACCACGCTGACGCAGCAAGGCGCCGCTGGCCGAAGAACGCCATCCGACTCCAATCGGCTCCATCTCGACCGTTCGGAGTCGAGCCAAATATGCGGACCAACAAATCCGAAATTCTGTCGAAAACCGACTTGGTCGAAGCTCAATGCGTCAGAGAACCGAGTACCAGTATAAATTATTAATTGCCAAATTGAGCCGATTCGAAAAAAATTCAAAAGATGCGTGATACAGTTAGAATGGAACAGATCGTCAGTGTTAACACCAGTGAACTCCCCACACAAGCCTACCGAAAGATGTTGTGACCAAAATATCGGTCCCTTGCTGCGACAGCAGGCCACTTCAGCGTCAGCGCCAGAATGTCTTGTCTAAAACGAAATACCAAAACGGTACGGGTGTCCAAAACCCACCTCGTCACAACAGTCGACGTTGGCCACCCTGTCACGGACGACGCTGACCTCTGAACCACGGTCCACATGGAAGTGTGCCTTGGCACACTCGTGTCCCTGTCTCGCCGCGATGCGCAGTCGTTCTCTTCTCACGGAATGTTCTCCTACCACCATTACCACGCACGCGAACGATAGTACACGGAATACTGTTGTGTGTGTTTGTGTCATCCTCTCCCCGTGTCCCCGAACTGCTGCGCCTTCGTATCAGTCCAAACAAGCCGCTCTCACTGTTGTCCCAAACTCAATCATTACCCGACGAATCCTCTCTTTACTGCCTACACTTGACATCCAGACAACGATTAAACGACCCTCTGATCAGCTCCACAGCCCGTCTGACACAAGATGACGTACAATCAACCCTAAAACACTGAACAGTTTAGTCCAGCACCCATAATTCTGTGTTTACACGTCTTCCCTTAGTAAACGCCTGAGCCCCCTTAATGGTGGGAAGCCTATACAAACAACATCACCACATATCCATACTCTACTACTAACATCGGGCCAATGTGGCATGCGTCTACCGACCTGCACTTTAACAGTTAAAACGACCAACGGGCAACATGAAAGCGATCATGTAGCCACTACCCGACGTCTGCCGCTAGTCGCTAGAGATGCCTTTGTACTGACATCGAGTATGAAGCGATAGGCTGGTAGCGCAACGGGAAGATGTCGACACCAGGAACAACATGACCTCCCCTGCACTAGTACACAGCGTATTTCAGCTCATTTCTAAGCTATTCAAAATCGCTGTGCAGATTAGTCCTGGTTTTAAAACCCTTTCACTCCAAACGACAGACAGAAGTCCGGTAAATAGAAGAACTCAAACGCTCCATCTTCCATTCCGAGGCAGACGCAGGAAAAGGGGTAGCAGCAGCTGGGCAACGCAGCACGAACAGGTTCCCGCATAAACGTCCGAACTTTAGATCCATTCCAACCAACACTCCTGTTCATCTCAGTCATCGGAGACAGAACAGTAACCCGACTGCCACGGCTGACGTCATCTGACGTCACCTGTCCTAACCAGAGGCGAGACAAGAACTCTGTCCACTGATGGGGAACGTCCCTTAGGCCACTATTTGAACCGCTGCATGCTGACATGAGAGACCAGAACATCCTCGACCAGCACCTGACCAGTCTATCCACGTCACGCGGTTGAATAACACAGGAGGCAGCGAAGAGCGCGTGAGATCCGGATCAAAGGGAACCGCTCAACCCCTGGCGCAGAATGTCGAAAATAACAAATTCCCTTGAAATCAAAATAGTTTCGCTCTTCGTTAATCCATTCTCAGGCGTTCACGAAATACTTAGACTCATGTATTTGGTTTGGCTCAACAGAAAAACGCAACAGACTATCTATAAATGAAAATGACCGCACCCCCACCTACAACCAGCCAACGACCGTGTCCTATAGTGTGAAGAACAACAAACACCCTTCTCAGCCCACCACACTGAAACTAGGTACCTATATAGGAATACAGACAGCTTATATGCTCATATTTTTCTTTTTTTTTTCTCCTCTCTGAGGAGAGAGAAAGCGTACAGCAACGAACAGACGAGATGGTCAGAATACATTCACGTGTCATAGTACGTGACTAGGAACTGATACCAAATTAATAGAGTAATTTGTAAGAGGTGGCATCTTTGAAGCAGATTGATCTGATGAGAGAGCGCGATCACGAGGTACAACAATATAGCGAGGCGAGAGCGTTGTCCAGTAGAAGAAGTGAGGTTGAGTGGGAAAATGCAACTGGCGAACTAACGTAACTTTCATGTAGTAGACAGTCATTAGCAACTCACGAGAGCAGCATTATATAAGACTCAACGACCTCAGAGTGTCATCAATCGAGCCGACCAAGATTCACATCGACGAGGGTCTCACTAATTTCGACACACACCC